>NW_018403537.1:1529347-1544080 GCF_002113885.1 Mizuhopecten yessoensis | reverse complement strand
CATGAGATCAGGGCCCTTGCTGCGTCATGGGCCCTCCTCAATGGGTCCCCCTTTCAGGAGGTCATGTCCGCAGCTTTCTGGCGCGGACAGACTACCTTCACGGATTTTTATCTCCGGTCCTTGGCCTCTCATTCTGATGGATTGTATTCCCTTGGACCGGTGGTGGTTGCACAGTCTGTGGCTGTTCCTCCACAGTAATTCAGTGATTTTAAATAGTATGCTATCAGGCACCACGGTGGTACACCTGCTCGTTTCACGGGGAGGTTTTCCATTTTTTAATTACTTTCGGGGCTTTATTAGGGGGGTTCCTTGAACCTTTTCCCTACCTTGAGCATGTCTCGAGTTTGTTCCGTCAGCCTGGTCTGCCTGGATTCGAAGCCTCCACTACGGTAAGACGAATTCGCATACTAAAGTTATGGTAATTATTACTGAAATGAAATTGAGGTTTTTGAAGTAAAACCAATTTTCATGATGTAATACTTACCATAACTTTATGGAGTCCCACCCTGTATTCCTCCCCTTGCCTCCTCATCCTGGCTGCCTTTAGGCTCCATAAAAGGGGGTTTGAGGAAGGGAGATCACTCCGTGGCTCTGTCATCGAGATAGAGGTTACGTCACGGTAGGGAGGTAGGGATATTTGAATCTTTTGTTTTTGGGCTACAAAGATGGGTGTAGGTATTGTATATGCATACTAAAGTTATGGTAAGTATTACATCATGAAAATTGGTTTTACTTCAAAAACCTCAAATTAACCAGACGTTTTGAAGATCGAATCCTGGACCTCCAATCATTTCATTGTTCCTCTGACTAACTCAGCTTAACCATGATCAACCATATTACCTGGCCAAACCGCAATTCAGATATATTCAAAACAAAATTGAGGGAAGGTTATGAAACCTGCAGAGAGCTACAGTGGATTTTTCAGTGTTTTGCGGAATAATTCTGAAGTTATTTTGAGTAAGCAGTCAATATAAAAAGATAATCTAGTAAAAAATTTGTTAAATAAGTTAATTCCTTGTGGCTTGAATATATATATGAAAAAAAAGATTTTTCAGAAAAAATGATAAGTATTCATAAGGTGTTTTTGGAAATTTGTGTGCAATGCTTAAGAAAAACATATTAATGATTATACTGTAGATCCACTTTGAAAGTAAATGTCTAATGTTGTATAAATTTCAGACTTTAGAGATATAAGGGATAATATTTGCTAATAAAATTTAATGTAAAAATGTAAAAACTGCATGAACACTATAACAAAAAAAATATTTGCGAAATCTCAAAATAATTAGATTTTCTATAATACCTTATTTATTTTTTGTGGGCTAACACAACAGTTTCATTTCTTCAAATCCATAAAACCAAGTTTTATGGATTTGAAAGTTTAAAATCAATTTTGATGCTGTTTCATCTTACTCTATCCATTTCTGAAGATTAAGTTTTTTTTTTTTTTCATCTTTCAGAACTTTTAAAAATCTTCAATTATTAACTTTTGAAACTTTTCAGTAAGCAAGTAAGATTTTACACTGAGCTAGTTGGCTCAATATGCTTTTAAAATCATTTATTATTTGGAAAAAGAACATTCATATTCATTTTTTGGAAATTATCATTTTTATTAGCTTCAAATTTTTACAACTCAACTGTGGTGGAAATACTCTTAAATCACCAGGAATATCTTGCATGGTGATTCTAACAATATACTATGGTGAACATGTTTCATACAACATTTGGTCAAATAGTGATGTAATTGATGTGCTTGATTTCGGCTTTTTTTATGCAAGGTTATAATGCAAGATCTTCCTGAATCTATCTACCTACAAAGCTCCGGGAGGAATACTATGATTGGATTTGACTTAACAAAGAAAACTTTCTATTGTCAAATGGCATGTGATGGGGAGAAATCCTTAATTGTTGTTGACGTGAGAGGGAGAAATCCTTAACTGTTGGCGGTATGATGGGGAGAACTGGTTGGTGATAGTGACAATGTGTAATGCTATATAATGTAACCTCCATATCTGATTCTAATATCGTAAGCATGCTGTGTATCGGGGAGATGTGACCTTGGATACATGTCGGCGTGACCTTGGGATCTGTATGTGAGTGACATATAGCATTCTTTAGTAGATGTAAATGATCTATAGGTGGCTTGCTCTGCAGGGGGCAAGGGGAGATAATCATGTTTCAGCATGAAAATAAAAATGCTTATCATATATGCCTTAACACAAAGACATATTTTTTTCTGTCTTTATGAATGTTTTTTTTTCTCTTCTGGTTATATGCACCTGGAGTATCCCTTTTCACCATGTAATCATTTTCTGGCCTGATACAGATGCTGTCTATTTTTATCTGAACCAGACAGTGAATTCACATGTTGTGAGATATTTTTGGATAAAAGGTCTGAGTCAAGTCATCATTATTTCTCCTTTATATGACAATAAAATTGAACATGTTCTCAAAATAGAAAATGCTAGAATTGTGGTGGTTTGTATTTTTTTTTGTGTATCTATTATTATTTTTCTTGTTTGTTTCTTTGTGTTGGTATATATACTTCCTTGTATCATGCTTGACCAGAAAGAGCCAGGTCAGAGTAGTGAATTATGAAATATCATTGAATATGACCTCTGAACAAACATAAGCTTTGAGGATATGTCCAAAGACCTCATTTTATTCAAACCACCCATCTAATATAGATACTCACTTTCATTAAAGACTTGGCATTTACTCCTCAGTGGCTCTGATTCTGTTGAAATCAATTTTCATGCATGATAGATTCGTCTGTTGGAGACTATACCTGTCTATAGGGACCATCTTTTATTCATTACCAGTTTATCTTTGGTGATCAAATAGAGACCGGATCGTCAAAGACAACTGCTAGTTTACCTGTCTATTAACCCTTTCACCTGTATGTAACTTTAATAGACTCTACCATGCATTGCTATCAAGATGTGTCCATTATGGTCTACAGTGGTGATATGGTTAAGAGACCACATGTATATATAGTATACAGTCAAACCTGTATTAAGAGACCACCCACAAGAAGTCCAAAAAGGGGTTAATTAATACAGGTGGTCTCTTTATACAGGTTTATTTTGCAACGAATCACAAAGAATACAGAACTTTTTCAGTGATCTTTTAACACAGGTGGTCTAGATCTCTTCATGTGGGTCCTCCCTTAAAACAGGTTCAATTCACTGGATTGGAGAACATGAAAGTGGTCTCTTAATACAGGTGATCTTTTAATAGAGGTGGCCACATGATCAAGTTTGAGTGTATCAGAAAGTGTAACTCATAGCGAGTTTAAGTTAATTTCTTTATATGGCATGTCAATAGTACACAACACTGAAACAAATGCTGACAAATGGGTTATTACACACTATAATGCAGAAGACCGCACCATATTTTTTCAACCTTCAACTTAGACAGGGTCCAAGTATTGTGAGCTGGTATATGGTTTTGCATCATATACTCAAGTTACATGTTTTATAAATGGTAATAAAAATTTCAAAAATCTCTCTGACACCTGTTAAACACTGATGCCTTTTATCAGCATAAAAATGGATGACACAAAGGGAGAAAAAACACGAAATCACCTCATGTTGGCTTCAAAGAAATCTAATTAAGAAACACCTGTTAGGGAGGAAAGACTTCTGTTGTGGAGTACACATTTTCAAATCCTTCAACCAGAATATTGTAAATAGCATAGCATTGAGGATTTAACACACACAGATCATATTGTGCTGGTTTTTGTTCAAGGTGCAGCAGGCCAGATATAAATGTCTCATGTTTAGGTCATTACTGTAGGAACGGAGACAGAGTAATTGGTCTAGTATGTACGCTTTGACAATTGTTACAATATCACTGTCATCCAAAATGTGCTTCCAGTCAAACACCGACAAAACACACACATTAGAAACAATGTCATAGTCTTTTGAGCGTTTGAATTGTATGAGCTTTCCCTGTCTTCCAGACAAAGCCTCTATTGACAGAGGCAAGTTTATGTGTGGGCCGGATTACATTAGTCCCTTGGATTTTGATGTCTTACGTATACAGGATCTATGTGTGGTATTTAACATAGCTGTTTCCTGGTGATGGTGAAAATGTTCCAAATATTTCTTTTTACATTTAACATTGTTGAAAAGTATCCTACCATTGTTCCTCTGACCATGCTTCTGACATACAAATGCTACCTTCAAATTCATATGACTTTCCCATCACAGATGGTGTGGGATTATAACCCAGTTTGTTTAATAAAAATAAAGTGCAATTCAGGACATTTCAAATATTAGGATATGTTTTTTGATAAAGATGAAAGAAAATATGGTGCAGATATATATCATAAGATACTAAAAAAAAAATAAAAAAAAATCCATTATTATGTAAGGCTTTGTGCTATCTGACTGTATTTAAGAAAACCATACTTTATTGTATTTCCTGCCAAATTTATAGATGTCATGGATAGCGATAAAGTAGGTCTATATGAACACATGTCCTGCCTGGGATAAAAACTCAAAATTGTACTGGTTCCTAAAACATATCGCATATGACAGCAACTTTGCACATTGAAGCCTCTAACTTGGTTTGCAGCTGACAGCCTAACAAGGTATTCGTAAAGGTATTTTAAAGTTATTTCATGTATTTTCATAAAACTAGTAAAATTGCCTGGGTAGTCTGACGAGTTGATTCCAGCTCCTTTGGGCTATAGTTTTGATTCTCATGCAGGCATGAAGTAATTGTATTACTATGTCCCCCAGATTTTAGACCGAAAGTCTTTTACTATCTCTTGTCTGTCCAATTGTGCCTTTTTGTGGGCATATCTCATATACTCGCCTGCAATTGCCAAATTGTGTATGTAAGTACCCCTAGAAACAGTGTGTCACAATATTAACTGAAAATTGTAATATACAGAGTTATGGCTCATTGTGCTGTTGAATGTTAGTCAAGAAGAGGGGACTAAAATGGACAACCAATAAACCTTGGCCTTGTTGATTTTAGTTTACTAACAGAGGAAGCTTCCCAGACAGGCAGAAGTCGTTTGCACTATTGCAGCAGTGGTATAGTAATGAGTTGTATAATCTAACGGAATTAAATCAAATTAAGCCTGCTATCAGTGTGAGTATTCAGGGTTCAGTAAACAAGTCCACTGGCCTTGATAAATATTTGTTCTTTTATTTCTGGAAGTGAGAGGCTGAACCTGTTAAATTTGTTTAGCATGAGTTAGCATCAGAGGACAAGAATTAAGCCAAGTCTGATCAACTAAGTTAAGGATATATGTTACTTTTTGTGTTGTCTCTGATCTGTGTGGGAGTAATCTCCCTGTAAATCAATAAGTGGTCATTTTCAAATGAGTTAAGATTTCTCAGTTTTGATATACAAAATGTATTTCTCATTGCTTATATCCATAAGTACAGGTTAAGCAATCATGAAATTGATTTTACAACAGATTTCACAAAGAGCTATGGACTCTTTTTGAAAGTGTGGAAATTCTTCAGACATGATGTACGTTTATTTCGCTGTGAGGGTAAGTACACGTATATATACATTTAAGTCTAATTGAAATTTTCTGTAAGTTATTTTTTTTTATTGGACCACTTGTAATTAGGGCCCTGTATCGGAGATACGGGTGCCCTATAGTAATCACTCTGTCTGTCTGTCAAGGTCAAGGTCAAGGTCAAGGTCATCGGGTCAGGGATCAAGGTCAAATTTTGTAGCTTTTCACTGGAGAACATTTCGCTATGATATTATGAAGCAAAGTTGTTCGGAATTAAACAAAGAGACACACTGATGTAAAAAGTGGAGGTCAAAGGTCAAGGTCATTAGATTCAAAGGTCAAGGTCAAATTTTGCATCTTTTCACTGATGAACATTTTGTTATGACATGATGAAGCAAAATTGATCAGAATTAAACAAGGGTCCACTGACCAAAGGTCAAGGTCATTGGGGCAAAGGTCAAGGTTATATTTTGTATATTTTCACTGGTGAACATTTCACTATGACACTTTGAAGCAATGTTTCTCAGAATTAAACAAGGAGTCAATTGACCAAAGGTCAAGGTCACTGGGTCAAAGGTGAAGGTTAAATTTTGTACCTTTTCCCTGATGAACATTTTGTTATGACATTATGAAGCAATGCTGTTCAGAACTTAACACAGAGTCAACTGACCTTAGGTCCAGGTTACGGGGTCCAAAGGGTCAAGGTCAAGTTTTGTATTTTTCACTGATGAACATTTTGTTATGATATTAAGAAGCAAAGTTGGTCGGAATTAAAGAATAAGTCAACTGACCAAAGATCAGGGTCACTGGGTTAATGGTCAAGGTCATTTGGGTCCAAAGGTCAAAGACAAAGTGGATCTCTGACTTTGACCCTGGCTCTTGATGGAGGAGGTATATAAGGTGAAATAAAACAAATCAAAGCTAACAAATGAGTATTGCACCGGTATTTACATTTCTGTTAGCCCAGCAAATATGGAGGTGGAAGGAAACAAGACTCACATCATAGTACATGTAAAATGTATATTTTGCCTCCTTGCGATTCTTTATGAAGTCCAAATGTCAAACGTCAAGCTCAGTTATATGGGCAGATTGCTTCTTGATGATTATGTGGGATATATTGCCACAAGACGGGGCCCTTACTGACCTGTCAGTGTTCTAGTTTTGTTACTTTTCACATGCTATTAGATGTAAGGAATATTGCTCTGTTGAGTTGATCAGAATCTAAGATGGCCAACCTTAAAACTGTACAATTGGTTACTAGACCTAGATATTCTCATTTCTGTAGGTGCTGGAAAATTCTATCTGACCCACAAGGAGTGCTATTGCTCGTGACATAATTTTATGACGTTTTGGGGTCAGTCAGGGTCATTGATATCATTAACAATTGCCATCACCGGCTTCAGATGCAAATGCAAAATGTGGGGACTGTTTACAACTTTACTAGAAAAGCAGCTGTTTTTACGGGTTTTAGGTAATAAGCAAGAAATCGAATTTATCCCTGATATAAGGTATGAATAAGGGAATTCAAACCCTCTGGATAAAAGATTGAGCAAAAGACCCTCGATCAGCAAAGCCTTGTGTCTCCTCAATATTTTTTCCCTTTGGTTTGATTTAGCTTATCCATACCTCACATCAGGGATGGATTCTATTATTCTTTCCCCCTCCACCAGCAGCAAAAAGAAGAAAAACTGATGCACTCATTTCATCAAGATTAGAACGTTTTCCAGTGGAATAAACAGTGTTGGCCCTTAATCCTACTTTCGTTCAAGAATTCCGTTTTCCAAAAAGATGGCATTGGAATCAACTCCAACACTAAATTGACATTTTACATTAAATGATATTCAGTATTGCGGCTCTGTTAAACCTAAAGTCATTGAAGATCAGGTTTGATTCATTTAAGTTGTACTTCTCATTTTGAATTGATTCAGGTCTTTTTCTGACCTCTGTGTCAAAGATAAGTAGTGCTACTTAAGTTGATATCTTTCAATTTGAACTTGCTTGACCTCGCTATGAAGCTGTTATCACATTACTTGAAATGGGGTTGTATACTTAATGGCTGTGAAACTGTAATGAAGATAAAGTATTGCTGTAGTACATCCTGTATACTAGTGAAAATATAAGGAATATCACAGTCGAATCACGAGAAAAAAACATCATAATCTCCCCATTATAATTCATTATATCCCTTGTATAATGCATACCTATAATGTTTGAATAATTCATTTTCTCCCTTTTATAATTCATTATCTTCATTGTATAATTCATAATCTCCCCTGTATAATGCATACCTATGCTTGAATAATTCATTTTCTCCCTTGTATAATTCATTATCTCCCTTGTATAATTCATTATCTCCCTTGTGTAATGCTGATATCAAAAGTGAGCAAAAATATGTTAAAAATCATATGGAAGTTTTCATCTAAAATAGAGTGACTTGGCAAGTATTTTATGGGCTGGGGTGAATGTATATCATATAGGTGATTAAAGACATTTCAAAAATATTTATTTCAATTTTATTACATACATTGGGAACTACATACGGTTTTCTTGTAAAGAAATGAAAAGAGGGTAATGCATGAGCATATTGATGATTATTTTTATATGTTCCTTAAAAAAAATGTATAAATGTTGTATATTTTGGAACCTTAGGAAAAGTTATCGTTTGTCTACGCCAAATTTAATATTAAATGTTTATGTTTGTATGTGAATTGAATTGAATTAGAAGCAGTAAGGGCGATGCTTTAAGCAGTTTGCCAAGTCACAAGATCAGAACCTTGTTAACAGGTTTTAACCCTAAAAACTGTGTAATAACATGTTTTTTTGTCCAATTCTCCTAAAATAAATTTGACTTGGTCCAAGATTCAAGTGGTATTAGTATGTTTATTACTGTAAGAGATGTTTATTTAAGCTACTGAGAAACCACGATGTTTACGGCCAAAATCATGACCAGATGACACTGGTAAAACAGAATGACTGGGCAAAAATAGTCACAGTTTATTGTGATGCCTCACCATTTCTGGACCCAATTAACATCAGAAATTAATTAATAAAACAAATTTCTGTTATAAACTATTCACACTGTGTCATTTATTCTAGAAAATTGTCACAAGTCTGAGGAAAAATTGTGACTTTATAAAATGAATGGGGCCAAATGACTTTTTACTAAGAAATGATTTAATGGAAAGCTGTCCGGGATATCAGGGAACATTTAAATACAGAACTGGAATGCTTGACAAAAACAGAGAATATAGCATACATTTATCTTGAATTGATATCTAAGTATATATGTTGATATATACCTGTCATAAGAATAGTGGTCAGGTTGTACTTCTGAGTTGTATTCCACTTCTATTAATCCATACATTCTGGTTTCAGCAAATTTTAATTTTCCAAATAACAACTTTGTAGATAAGTACATCTGTGGATGAATATGTACAAATGTACACAAGTGTCAATTTTATACAGTTTTAGACCAAACATTTTGCTTTTTACTCAATCAACGTACGTATAAAGTTGATGTGTTTTGTAGAAGTAATATTTGAGGTAGCATTAAAGACCTAGATCATCTGAGTCATTCAGGTAGCATTTTTAGGTCACCTGAGCTTTGCTCAAGTGACCTATTCCAATCGCTTTTCGTCCGTCGTCGTCCGTCGTCCGTCGTCCGTCGTCCGTCGTGCGTCGTGCGTAAATTTTTACATTTTCAACTTCTTTTCAAGAACCAGTGGATGGATTTTTTTCAAACTTGGTCAGAATCATCCTTGGTAGATGAGGCTTCAAAATTGTAAAATTGGGATTCCTACCCCCACCCCTGGGGCCAGGGCGGGGCCCCAAAGGGAAAATTATCCAATATTTCAAAAATCTTCTTCTCCAGACTCACAGGTACTACAGTGATTTTCTCTACGTGGAAAGAAAGATCATCAGGCGCTTTACTTAAATTGTAAATTTCAGGACCCCCGAGCTATCCGTTCTCCCTTGGGGAGGGGGTAAAGTTTACTATAGTTTATATAGGGAAATAACACTTTTGGGTATATTTTGACAACTTTCTGTAGGAAATTATTTTTACTTGGTGAGAATTATCCTTGGAGGTAGATGGTTTCAAATTGTAAAATTGAGATTCCTACCCCGACCCCTGGGGCCAGGGCGGGGCCCCAAAGGGAAAATTAATCAATATTTCAAAAATCTTCTTCTCCAGACTCAGAGGTACTACAGTGATTTTCTCTACGTGGAAAGAAAGATCATCAGGGGCTTTACTTAAATTGTAAATTTCAGGACCCCCGAGCTATCCGTTCTCCCTTGGGGAGGGGGTAAAGTTTACTATAGTTTATATAGGGAAATAACACTTTTGGGTATATTTTGACAACTTTCTGTAGGAAATTATTTTTACTTGGTGAGAATTATCCTTGGAGGTAGATGGTTTCAAATTGTAAAATTGAGATTCCTACCCCGACCCCTGGGGCCAGGGCGGGGCCCCAAAGGGAAAATTAATCAATATTTCAAAAATCTTCTTCTCCAGACTCAGAGGTACTACAGTGATTTTCTTTACGTGGAAAGAAAGATCATCAGGGGCTTTATTTAAATTGAAAATATCAGGACCCCGAGCTATCCGTTCTCCCTTGGGGAGGGGTTAACGTTTAATATAGTTTATATAGGGAAATAACACTTTTCGGTATATATTTTATCTATTTTCAGCAGAAAATTGCTCAAACTTAGTCAGAATCATCTTGGGTAAATGAGAGTTTTACTTTGTAAAATTAGGATTCCTGCCCCATCCCCAGGGGCTAGGGCGGGGCCCCAAAGGGAACATTTACCAATATTTTCAAATTCTTATCCATTGATGACATGACAAGTATTGTATTTCACTTAGTTTACATGCTGATTTCCACATCACATCTAAACAATAAAATAAAGCTACCAGTATCTATGATATAACTCAGGTGACCGCTAAGGCCCTTGGGCCTCTTGTTTAAATGACCTTTAACCTTGATTACTTGACCTTGTAATGACCAATATTACACAGGTGAACTGATGAACTGACCCAGTGAGTGTAGTAATGACTGCAGAGATCATGGTCAAACTTTAATAGGGTGACCAAATTGTGAGACAATTCATGGGTAAAACTTAATGAAGATAGATGTCAGGGGTAAACCTTAAAAGGTTTATGACCTGATTCAGATAGAGGTCAAAGTCTGGAAAAAAACCCATAGGTTTGAAGTGGAATTCTCTGCAATTTGCAGAGTATCCTTTAAGCTTAACCCTTTCACCACTCACTGTAGACCATAATGGACTCATCCAGATCAATGCATGGTAGAGTCTACTAACGTTAAATGGGGATGAAAGAGTTAAGCTGTGATAGAGATAATGATGAGTAGTGATCTGTTAGTGACTTGTTCTGACATAAACTGTAATGTGATGTTTTGTGTTTTACAGATACATATATGTAGGAGTGCTGCCCATGAAAACTCAGGGAGTCCTCAATTCTTACCCACAGGTAAGTCACAAACACTGCGTGACAAATCTAACTGATACACATTGTTTTTAGCTGGACAAATTAGTAGATATATATATGTACTGAAGATTAAATTAGATCATGTTTAGGTAACCTTTTTAATTTGAGCTACATTTCATGGTATTATTGTATAAGCTTCCTTTTTGAGCCAGAATTTGTCTTGTGATATGTTAGAAGTAGTCCTATAAAACTTCAAGGTCTCAATTACTATTGTTACACCTGAAGTGAATTTCCAGCCATTTGATTGGTTGGGAGAAAATTAAACAAAAATCTCTGTCACCCTCCGAAAATACATTGGTTTTAAGGGGCGCGGGTGATATTGCCATGAGACAGTGAAAAATATCATGCGCGAAAAATGTGCGTTCACCGCTTCGTTTCCCCACCGTGATGGTCACAAGAACGTTTGACGGCAACAGCCAATTTTATCAAGCGCCGGTGCGATAGCGATTGTAAACAGCAAACTATAAACAAACAAGATGTCATTATCGAGGTTTCCTGCCATTTTTGAGCTACAAAGACTTTTGGTGTAACAAAATAGATATGACATTCATTAGGAGGTGACAGTGCATATTGTCAACCCTCAAAAACCCATTGTCACCTGCTAATGAATGTCATATTTATATAATGTCTTTGGAATGTGAAGAAAGCAGAAAACACTATCATATTACTACAGAGTGTGTTCATTGCACAAGCAGCTAAGCAAATTGAGCAAAGGAAGTAGGCTAGATGGTGTCTATGCTTCCATTAGAGTTAAGGGTGTATGCTATCTGTGATTTGTGTTTGGGTTAAGGATATCTGAATTACCTTATACATTGTACATCTTTCATCATCCCAAATCTGTTTCAACATTGTAACTTCAATTCCCATGGATCTAATCGACACATTAGTTCATACAGTGTTTTTCCTGAAAAGTACTTTCCTGAGTTGGTTTCCTCACAATAGCTCAAATTCTCTTGGCTGATTTCAATTCAAACTTTATGCACTGCTTCCTCATGGAAAATACTTGTTTGGGATTTTTTTTAGTCTGAATTAAGGTCATAGAACAAGGTCATCTTTCCTATAAATAGAACATTACATTCTACACAACACAAATACATCAGTATCAAAAATCAAACCATGTCATTGTTTCACCACAAATCTGCATGTTTTGGGGGATTAAGTATATATTGCTCTACAAAGCCTTGTTTTTTGCTGAAACATGAATGAGTTGTTAGTGAAGGATATCTGATTTTTAGTTTGCATGTCGAAATGAATTTTATATCAATGACATTGATATCAAATATCAAAACATTGAAGAAAAGCAGTTTCCAGCACAAGTTTGTGAGCATGGCATTGCAGGGTTATTGACCAAAATTGACCTCTGGTATTTTAACTCGGGGATCATATGGAATTGTAAGATTTATATCCGAGATATTAAGATTGTGTTGGTAACAGCATACACTGCCATGTAGTATTGCAGAAAACTGTGACATCATACTAACGAAAGTTTGTAACAAGGCATATACATATAATATTACATATTTCTTCTGTAGTCAAAGTGTATATAAACGGCCATGACCTCTTTATCAACATATAAAAAAGCTTCAAACATGTTTATTACCCCCATTTGAGCAAGATGACATGTTTATCCAGGGCTGTTGGTTTATGGTGAGAGAAAGCATTTTCACGTCGAAATTAAATACATCATCTGTTGAAGCTTCAGAAAGGTAAATCCTATGTCTGGAGAAAATCATGACAAACACTTCCATTAACTCATTGACCCCATACATTTCATAATGAACTATTCCAACCTTTTGAATTGGAAGAGTTCAAATGCGTCTTCAGGGGTGAATGAGTTAAACTCCTTTTGAAGAGAAAGTGATTCACATGCACTGGTTATTTTAAGGTACATTACATATCTATGAACAAAATTCTATAATTTGAAGACAAAACAATGAAACAATTGATAAAAATATGAATTTTATTTTTGTGTTTTAAGTCCGATTAATATGTAATCCTGATCAGCTAAACCTCACAATGATATCAGCATTACATTTAAAACGACTAAGAGAGGAAGTTTAAAACTGAAAAATATTGTATGAAAAATTTATATTGCCAGATGAAATGTTGATTATGTGGACTCAAAACTGAAGAGTTCAGCTGGAAAATTAAAACATATATAGAAATATCTGTAAAAAGCTAATTTAAATTTAAGATATGTTTGGAATGCTTTCAAAGCTGGCGAAGATAAAACAGAGATGAAATTTAATATGAAATAGATTTAAAAGTATTGATTTTAGCCACCAGCCTGAGGCTGTTATAACTGGAATGAAAAATATGACATCAAAATTGGATATTTTTGATCGCAAAAAAGATTCTTAAGCAATGGATATAAATGAAAAAAATAATTTCCTTCTCCCTTTTTAACATCAAAGAGTGGAAACGTTGATCTACAAATTCACACTTTTTATACCTGCAACCGGTTAATGATGTGATGTCAGTATGTAGCAGAATATTTAATGTTGAAATGAAACAAATTTTTATTTGAGCTTTTAATTACCACTGGTATAAAGAATTTAAAAAAAAAGAAATTTAGCTGAAAAACCCCCAAAGGAATGGCTGTATCAATTCAAGACTTCAGACAGGAATTTGGTCATAAAAGAATTTGGTGTATTGGTGAAAAAGATGAGACTGAAGTAAAATAAAAAAAACACATGTGGGTCAAAGTAATTTTCTAGCCTTTCAAATTTTCAATTTTACTGTCGGTTTATCTATTCTGACTGTGTATTTTCCGAAGCTCTGTAGGTGGGATAAAAAAAAAGTGTGTTCTTGGTATTTGACATTTATGGCATTGTGTCATTTATTCTGACTAAACATGTTATTCAGAAGACATAAGGAAACTGACAGAAGCCTCATTTAAATCAAACTAATGGGGGGTTGATCTAGGACCTCCAACCTCATCTTGGGCCTGTGTCTCCATGGCGATCCTGTCTGTCTGTCTGTGTGTCCTTTTTAAGAGTGTTGAGTGTTACCATACTTCCAGTCATGACAATTGCTCTGCATACCTGTAGTATGAATATACCAAAAGACATTTCTCTCGTAAACTAAATGAATTTCATTCTATTTAAGGGTATATGCTACATTTTATATTATACCCAAGTGTTGTATAACAGTTATCTCCCTTTTAGCAAAAGCACTACATTTTAAAACATGTAGTCAGGTTGTATAACTGTTTTTACTGATAAACAAATTGTACTCCTGAGATATCTGACAACACGGTGTGTATCAATCACTGACTGTAACTATACATGATGAATTGCAGGGATTTTTCTGTATTACTGATACCCCACTGCAGCAAAAAACATAGTTAACTTGATGTTGATGGCCGATTTTTTTTCACTGCACATTCAGCGAGACAAAGGATTCCGCAAATATTTGGTTTGTATAGTAACAAACACAGCTTCTCAACAATATTACATTCCATGTCTATTACACACAGAATACTGATGGATACAATGGTGTAATGTACAGACTTATGTAAGTGTAACAAATAGGTAATGGCGCTTCCATGAGGGGGATATAAACATGTGTTTTTACCACTATTGTCCTAATAGATGCGATCATCATGCATACCTGTCTTCTGATAGGACACTTAACCCAACACTAAACCAAGCCTGTCTTCTGATAGGACACTACGTAAAACCAATACACCAAGCCTGTCTTCTGATAGGACGCTACGTAAACCCAATACACCAAGCCTGTC
>NW_018403537.1:1505108-1528999 GCF_002113885.1 Mizuhopecten yessoensis | reverse complement strand
CAATACACCAAGCCTGTCTTCTGATAGGACACTAAACCCAATACACCAAGCCTGTCTTCTGATAGGACACTAAACTCAATACACCAAGCCTGTCTTCTGATAGGACACTAAACCCAATACACCAAGCTTGTCTTCTGGGTTTAAGGTGGGGAGCCCAATCATTTATCTACTGTATAAAAGATGTCTTTTGAAAGTATTCTTAACCCAGACAGGTCATCTTTGTAGACAGGTGATCTCTGTTTACAGGTGATCTTTGTAGACAGGTGATATTTGTAGACATGTGATCTCTGTAAACAGTTGATCTTTGTAGACAGGTGATCTTTGAAGACAGGTGATCTCTGTGAACAGTTGATCTTTGTATACAGGTGATCTTTGTAGACAGGTGATCTCTGTAAACAGTTGATCTTTGTAGACAGGTGATCTTTGTAGACAGGTGATCTCTGTAAACAGTTGATCTTTGTAGACACTTGATATCTATAAACAGTTGATCTTTGTAGACAGGTGATCTTTGTAGACAGGGGACCTCTGTAGACATGTGATCTCTAAAAACAGTTGATCTTTGTAGACAGGTGACCTCTGTAGACATGTGATCTCTATAAACAGATGATTTTTGTAGACAGGTGACCTTTGTAGACATGTGATCTCTATAAACAGATGATTTTTGTAGACAGGTGACCTTTGTAGACATGTGATCTCTATAAACAGTTGATCTTTGTAGACAGGTGACCTGTAGACATGTGATCGCTGTAGACAGGTGATCTTTGTAGACAGATGACCTTTTTAGACAGATGTTCTTTGTAGACAGATGACCTTTTTAGCCATGTGACCTGTGTAGACAGCTGATCCCTGTAGACAAATGACCTTTTTAGACAGGTCATCTTTGTAGACAGGTGATATCTCTAGACAGGTGATCTGTGTAGACAGGTGATCTTTGTTGACAGGTGATATTTGTAGACAGATGACCTCTGTAGACAGGTGATATTTGTAGACAGGTGGTCTTTTCAGAGTTTACACTGTTTTCTATTCATATCCATCCTTAATTTTGTAATCTTCTAAAATCAAAGTACACACACTTTTGTATGAAACACTAGGATAGTACCATATTTCGGTCAAACCCCCTGTAAACAGGTGCTCTTACACACGGTTCATGATTTAACTTTACATGTATATAAAACATGATGACACGTTTATCTCCATCATCAGTTTGCATTCACCTTTTGTGTTTTCATTCCATGGCTATTTTTGTATACTACATTTTTAAGCTAATTAAATCATAACATCTCCACGCCAATGCTCATCATATATCAAAATCATAATCTTTAAAAATTGTATTATAGTAAAGTGAAGTGATCAGGGGGAAAACTAAAGACAAATCATTTAAAACAGGTTTATGCTGAAGAGATTGACAGGTGTTTGATAATAATGCAGTGTTTTTTTACGTACTAATATTCTGTCATCTGCCATTTCAAAAAAATTCTACCAACATTTTTATGTTTTCTTGGTGTGAATGTAATAAGTCTTGGATAGATTGGGTTTGCAGTGAAAAAAGTGCACATTGGGCAAACGGAACATGTACGGTACATTCTGCCAGCGCTAATGAGCTAATCTAACACAGGTGCTTGTACATGCACAAATGGCTTGTCTTATTTTTTTTTTTTAACATTTTTTGCAAAAGTAACATCTTTAAGCTTTGCACCTATAGTCTAATTAGCATCAGAAGACGGAGAGAGGGTTTGGAGGGGGACAACAGAGAGAGGGTTTAGAGGGGGGGTGACATAGAGAGAGGATTCATTCTCATGCTTATTTTCCCCTTTCCCATGTACTATTCTCATTCTTACATTATCTATTAAACCCAATCCCTGCCTGATATCTGTTTTTTTTCTGTTCCCCTTTCTGTTTCCTGTCTCCTATTACCTTCCCTCTGTCTCTTATTTTAATCAATGTTTCTGTCCATCCTTCTTCCCTTCCCTGCAGTCTTATTATATCTCTCTACCCCCTTCCCCCCTGATCAATAGCCCCCTGCCTGACACCCCCCCCCCCCTTCTGTCTGTCTAGGTTATACTGATCCTATAATGATCCATATTAAGGTTTTTGTATTACCTTTACTTATGTAATGTCCCGAGTTCTCACATGGGTTCTTTTTGATGATGAGGTGTCAAGATAACATTGTGTTTCTGTGGCAGTTTTATTTCACATTCTATATTTTTTTCAAATAAAGAGGAGATTTTCTGTCATTTTCTGCAGCAATAATTAAGTTATGCTGTCACACCGGTGAAGATGGCAATCTGATGGAGTCCCCACTTGTCAAAAAGTGTAACATAACCACATGGTGAAGCGACGGGTAAACATTGTTACAGAAAGTATTGTTAGCTTGAAAAGAATACTTAAAAACTTTCTCACAAACATATTTGTCAAACAAAACTATGGAAAATATTCATTGAAATTTGAATGCTAATATAAAAACAAATGTATATCGGTGTACTTGTACATTTGAAAGACTGTGAAAACATTTAAAATTTGTTTTAAGAATTAATTGTCAGTTAAATAAGCTGACCATGGAATCTAGTTGAAGAATTTGACTATGATTAGAATTGACATTTTCATTTTCAGAAATAGATTCATAGTAAAGACAACTTATAATTATTCTTTCGGTGAGTGTAAATATTTTTTGTGCCTTATCTAAGTGAAAATCAAATCTTCAGGTCAATGCTGCTTAAATAGCGGAAATGCGGACAAGAGCGTAAAATTGTTTTGAAATCTGAGACTAAATCATTTACGCATTATGTGTTTGTTATGGTTTTTGTTGTTTAAAAAAGTGAAAATTGTACGGATGGATTTCCATCTGAAGGCTGTCAAGAATTTGACAGCTCGCCATTCAGTGGATGAAAAAAAACTTAGGTTATAATAAATCATGCTATTAATAGACTGTGAAATTTGACCTTTGGAACTTGACCTCTGACCTAGTTCAGGTGTCTTTCGATGCAGACCATTAATTTTCTAACCTTTTCTTCTTTTTACTATAACTTTTATCTTTCTTTTTCATGATATGAATATATTTTTTTTTAAATGTTTTGAAAGTCTTGTATGAAAATATTCAAAATATTTTATGTGGCTTACCAAATTTCAGAAAAACTTGACACCAATATTTCCAATTAAAAAAAAAGAAAAAAAAGAGGAATTTTAGACTTTATATTTTGTTCCAAGGCAGTTGATATAGTGTGTTGCCTGGTAGATATATTGTTTATTGTTACTATAACAATATTTATGATGTCCTTGATGTTTCATTCATTTGAAAATGAATGTTTTCCTGTCTGAGTAAATTAAATAAACAAGGAGAATTGTTTTCAGCAAAATAATGGCATATAGTTTTCATTTTGGGCAAATAACCTCAGACAAAAACAAAACAGAAATATTAGACGAATTATTTTATTCTTTAAGGCAGTAAAGATGGTGTATTTTCTAAATCTGTTGCAATTTCAAAAGAAGATTTAATCCAGTTTACATGTCATCCGAACAATGATGTTGAGACTCCCTATTTGATGTTGTCTGGTCATTTCTTCTTTTTAATTTCGATTACTCTTATTGTCGGACAGAATTAATTCCATTTAGGTATCCATCAACTGAACGTGATTTCCGCGGACGTTTGGTTTCACTTTCCCTTCTATTACAAATTGTTCACATTTATAGTTAATATGGTTATTGTATAACACCCCTTATACAAGCCTAAGGTGTGTCCTATTCATTAATAAACTCACGGGCTGTTTTTTTTTCTAATTTTCATTCTGTTTTCATGTCGGCATGACTGAAGTTTTGTCTCAATGTACTACACAAAAAAGTTCTTGAAATTCTGTTAACATGCAACATTTTCTGAAAGTTTCAATAAAATTATGGGTTGTCTCCCTTGAATACCTTTATTGCCAATTTTGATTGCCAAATAAGCCCAGGGGCCCATTGCATAATCTCTGACAGAAATGGGGAGGTAAGCTTTTTATAGGACAATAAGATAGTACTTGTCAGCATTTATACTAAGCTGCCTTATATATGAATGGGCTAATTACCAGGCATGGGCTTATTATGGGATAAATTAAAGTTTACTAAAATCGTCATTTCACCAAAGAAATGGTCCTATATTCTAATACTTGTTCATAACAAATATTTGGCAGAGCTTTACAGAGGTTTCCTGATTTCAGAACTCTTCTTATTAGCAAGTGCTTTTTATTATTAAGGTAGTATATAGCCTTAAGACTACTTTTTTAATTTTTGATTGCCATTCGAGGTAAATTGTATAGATTCTGTGGTCTATATTAATGGTTAAGGGCTACACCAGTGCCCTATTGAAGAAATTACAGAAATCCTTGAAACCAAAAACATTTTCAAAAAACTTTTTATCAGCCATCTTGATCAGCGATGTTATCGGTTAGTCTGTAATTGGTCGATTTTCTGCTTTGAGAGTTCTCATCATGGCTTTTGGTGACACAGGGTTAAGCTCAGTATAAACGGCTTTGAAAAGACACTTACACTCTTGAAAAAGTTGTACACATAAATTATGTGTCAATTTAAGAAAGAGAAAAAACGACAATAAAATTGCTCATGTTGCGAACCTGTCATTAGAGGTCACTGTGTGGTATTGCGTGACAACTCTATCACAGGTCATTTGTGAAAGTATTGTCAGCTTGACACAAATTTAATGGAATATCAAAAAATTGTATTTTTATTAAACACTTTAAATTTAACAAATATCTTTTTGTTATAAGTTTGCATCTTGAAGTAATCATGTTAAATCCCCATAGCTTTAATTTGTTGGTTTCATTAAAGAATTTCAAATTTTGTAAAATTTTATAAGTTGAAATTTGCATCAGTTTCAGAAGTGTTAAGCTTAACAGTCTTTGAACAAGTGATAATTTATAGGTACTCTAAGTTCTAAGGACGGTATTCTTGTCATTAGCCATTGTCCGCTGATCTACAGGGAGGTCGCTTTCAGCCGATTAGGTCACAAGTACAACTCAATGGTACTAATGTCACGGTAACCATAGGTGGCAAAATTACAGGATGTTGGAATATACTCACTAACCCAAAGCAATTAATCATGCAAGCTTTTATGGTGAAAAATACAGAATTTTGAAAAAAATTGTGTGGGCTTTTGGCGCAATTTATTTGGGCTAAAACATTTCTATTACAAGTATGTCATTAAATTATTTACTTTAATACTGACATATATATTTAAAAGATTTTTACATCACAGTAAGACAGCAGGTTTGATATCCTGAGAATATTTTGGAATCTTCCTGTCCAAGAGACCATCTATGGAAAGGCCAGTCTCTTTATACAGGTTGACTGCAGTATCACTAAGTATACCATCACTGCTGGGGATAACACATTCAAACTGCTGTGGCTCTATTGAAGACCCTGTCTTCTTCTCCTGATATTAAAACATATTTATTCTTCACAAAATTATCTACGTTTTGATATATGAAACTTGCACCAACAGAAATTGTAGCACCAATCAATATGCACCGATTTTGTCGATGCGTTTACAGCCTATTAAAGATGTAGCTTTGACCTTGACCTATCATCATGAGCTGACAAATGTCTGAGCCATACGTGTGGACACCTTGACCTATCATCATGCGCTGACACATGTCTGAGCCACACGTGTAGATACCTTGACCTATCATCATGAGCGGACAAATGTCTGAGCCACACGGGTAGACACCTTGACCTATCATCAGGAGCTGACAAATGTCTGAGCCACACGGGTAGACACCTTGACCTATCATCATGCGCTGACCAATGTCTGAGCCATACGTGTAGACCCCTTGACCTATCATCATGAGCTGACAAACGTCTGAGCCATACGTGTAGACACCGTGACCTATCATCATGAGCTGACAAATGTCCGAGCCACACGTGTAGACACCTTGACATATCATCATGAGCTGACAAATGTCTGACCCACACGTGTAGACAGCTTGACCTATCATCATGAGCTTACAAATGTCTGAGCCACACGTGTAGATACCTTGACCTATCATCATGAGCTTACAAATGTCTGAGCCATACGTGGAGACACCTTGACCTGTCATCATTAGCTTACAAATGTCTGAGCCACACGTGAAGACACCTTGACCTATCATCATGCGCTGACCAATGTCTGAGCCATACGTGTAGACCCCTTGACCTATCATCATGAGCTTACAAATGTCTGAGCCACACGTGTAGATACCTTGACCTATCATCATGAGCTGACAAACGTCTGAGCCATACGTGTAGACAGCTTGACCTATCATCATGAGCTGACAAATGTCTGAGCCATACGTACGCGTGTAGACACCTTGACCTATCATCATGAGCTGACAAATGTCTGAGCCACACGTGTAGACAGTATTTTGACTTCAATGATGTGTATTAAGACTTTTAAATTACGTACTTGGCAATGTTGAAGAGTTCCGATTTGTCGTAACACTTTATATGATAAAATATGTCATCAGACTGTTAACTTGTTAACGTGATAGCCTTAGGTCGTGTAGATGTGTTTCAGCAGAATCCCTGTAAAATTACAACTTTTATCTCACGTTTATACTAATTGTGCTTGATAGGAACAGTTCCAATGTTGCCAGTTTCAGCTACAGTAATTTTAAACTGAAATAAAGTAAATTTCAAGGTAATTTCTCATGGATAATTTTGACTTCTATTCAAAGGTATTTTAATTTGGACTTATTTTAAGCTGTCTTACAACTAACTAGAAAATAGATTTACATTGTCTATTTAGCCAAATGGATAACCTGAACAGTATGGTTAATTGTGTTCCGATTCAATTTTTTCTTTCATTTTAATCGAAACAATAAGGTAGAAAATTATTGTTACATTATTATATATACAGTGTAAATTGCATTGTTGTCATTTTGAATTGAACCAATTGTTAATTAGAGGATATCTGGAACGTACTCTTTATAATGAGTGCTCCGTAAAATGTATATTTAAAATGATTTAGACGAGCAAGATTATCAATATTTCTTCTTATCTAAAAATAGAAAAATCTAGCAATATACCTGGTTGGTTATTCACGAAGAACTGCAAAGAATGCACTAACTTACCATAGTGTAGATCTAGAGATATGAAATGAAAGTTTTTGAAATATTTCAAGAGCGGAAGACAGTTGATTGGAGATATGGTGGGTGTTGAAATCTGGAAAATATCTCTGATTACCACAAAGTCATGTTACAGTAGTTTCTGGTCTGAATTATCTACGAAAAGTGTAGTTCGTGTACTTCCGCATTAAATCTTTATCTTCCATATGTTGCGGTTTTGAAGGTCACGCCAAAGGTCGTGTCGGTTACAGAGGTGTGTTTCGACACTTTTCAGATGCTCCTGCTAATAAAGATCAAATTAGGCTTATTTCCTTTGAGGTTCACTCCTGCTATATATGTACTTGACAAGGTATAATGTTGGTCAGGTTCAGAATGAATGTTATATGAAATAATGGTACTCTTTATGTAAACTTACCATAACAGCTCTGTTGCTAACCAGACATTTTGTTGTAAATACAGGTCGTAAGTTAACTTTGTTGACATACGTTGTTGTCACAACAGCTAAGGTCATATGAGAAGTGTCGTAAGATGATGGGGTCACTGAACAGATCAGGTACGTCATACGACAATAGTGTTGCAAGATGGTGGGGTCACTCAATGGATAAGGTACGTCATACGACATCAGTGTCGTAAGATGATGGGGTCATGCAAAGGTGACTTTAAAATGCTTCAATACTGAAGTGTCATAATTTGGACACAGGTGCATGACTTTAAATTTGTCTTCTAAACCATCTTTTTAAAGCTAATGGAATTGTATGGCAGCACAGTGAACATGTAAAATTTGTCATAGATGGCGGCTCACAGGTAAAACAAAGAAACACTTAGAAAATAGTTATCAGATAAACAGATTCCTTAAATGACATTTTACTGGTGGTAACTAAAACCTTGGTAAAGGCAGACTTGTTTCTTTTGTAAATTATGAAAGTTAACTATCTGCAGTAAATATTAAATATGGTGATCAAACAGCTAGTTCTCTTTGATGATTCTCTGTCTGGTTTCTCAAACTGAACAGAAAAATATACATTCAATATTTAAACCATTGACTAAGATAAAAAAATTACAACATTCATAAGGTAATATAAAAACATAAATACAACCAAAAAAATAAATGAAAAAAAACAATACCTAATAAAATTCCGTGTAAAGCTCACAAAAAATGTATATTGCTAACCACAATTAAAAGGCTTGGGGTACTATGATAAGATCATAAAATAACAGTATTTAATATTAATGACATTGTATCCATGATAATAAAGCATGATGTTAATGTATTAGAATACATAGTTGTTGGTTGAAACATCACATTTTCTATGCAGATTTAGTATAACTTGTAACCAATCTTACCACAAAATGGTACACTTTTACATGAATCAAGTGAAACTTGGAAAAACAATTGTGTCAGTTTTTGTCTCCATTGAGATAATCGCAATTAATTACCATGAATAATTATGTATATGTTAATATTATGTATATGTTAATAGGACAGAAAAAGTGTTTGCATTAATTAACATTGGTAATTTCAATTATTCTGACAAATTATAATCGTTTCTAGCTGTCTAAGGGAGATAACTTCATTTACTGTTTGGATTGCTCAAAATCTAACTTCATTTTATGAGATATAAATTGATAATTGTTTATCTTTAAAATGGCATTTTCGAGAATTTTTTGATATAAACATCAATAACAATTTTTTCACAGAAAGATAAAAAATATGCTGTTGGTTTCAATAGGGATTGAGAACTTATTAATGAAGGGAGATAACTAATGAATTTCCTATTTCTTTTGTTAGATTTTTGAATTTTAAGTTATTGGCTTACAGTTGTTTTTAATGGGTTACTGTCTCTGTAAAAACCCAGTAAAATTACCCTGTATAAAATGAACAAGACCTGATAAAATTAAAGAGATTCTGTCTAGATCAAATAAGGCATTATACAAAAAGATGGAAGATTTGGAATATGTATGAGAGTGAATAGCATTAAATATTTTGTGCTGTACATTGAGTTCTATACTACTTCTATGATATAGTTTGTACAGCCATTCATCTTACTGGATCTTCCTCTTTTCTGCAAGATGTTGTTCACAAGTTTTCATCGATTCTCCACATAAGCAACCTTGACCCTTTCACCCCTAGGTAACTTGAGTAGACTCTACCATACATTGATCTGGATGAGTCCATTATGGTCTACAGTGGTGAAAGGGTTAAAGACACATGTATGGGGGCAAAATGGTGAACATTCAATAAATTTGCATTTATCTTGAGTTTGGATTTTCTCTCCAGCAGATAAAGTTCGGAACTTTTTGTGAATATTCAGATGTGGAAGCTTGAAAAACTTACAAACATGTATATACTAAGGATGTTGGAGGTTGAGTTAGGTGTGTCACATGTCATTTAGACGATTCGTATATGTATATATAAAGTTTGAGTTGGAGTTTGAAAAGTGCACTTTCTCTGGGAAAGAAACTCGGACATACAGGTAGGTTTCTTCCTGAACTGATCACATGGCCCCTTCAGTATTGTAAATGCCGCGGGCATAGTAAAAAGGGTAGGTATTATTAATGCAGGGTGGCTCCAGCAGTGATTATTTTTACCTTACTTCTCCGAGTTTTGTTTTGCTATATACTTCATAAGTTTGATTGCTTTTTGAAATCCAAATTCTTATAAATGTCTGCGTATGTGGCTTCAAAACTAACACAACATCTTACAAGTCAAATTTTTCACAAACATTAATGTTATAATCGCAGGTGTGTATGTGTGATTCACCAGAAATCTAACAGAAATTCCCAAAACATGCAAAAACCTTGCCAACATGACATCAGCTGAGTCTGGTGTATATTAGTAAGTCAAAAGTGTTGCTGAGATAATGCCCCTCCATCCAGTGGTATCAGTCGGTACCCTGACCACAAGTATGTTACCTTTTTGCATTTCAAAGTAAACATGGCCACATGCTATCCACAAGACTTAGGGTGACTCCTCCTAAAAACTGTGGTTAATATTAGTAAAGCACTAAAACAAGCCCAGCTATCAGTACCAGTGGACCAGAACATTAAAAAGTATGAACAGCTTGATGAAAATGCAACATAATCAGTGTTAGCTTTTATTGAATGTAAAATATTCATAAAAAAATGAAAGTAATATTTTAAAGTTCAAGATGAGAAGACATGCACAGATTTTGTTGAACGCTGTTGTTTATTTTATTTTTTGATAATTAGTTCAGAAACATTTAGAAATTTGAGGAAAATATTTTGAAGCTAACAATGCTGTTTGTTTTAGAAATTTGAAGTCTTTCTCAGCAGGTTTTATCATCTTACAGACCATCAACACATCCTGAAAAAAACATTGTGACTATTACAAATTGCACCCACTTAACTTTAGTAGTTTTTTCCTAAATGAGTTTATTGGTAAATGGGTACATTAAGTCAACCCAGCTTCATTTTAGGACAAATAATGCAAAATTTGATGGATTTCAGTGATTCTGTCTGTCACAATCATTGTTGACCTCTCCAACTGACAAGCATGCATCATAAGCAGGATACACAAGTCAAATACTGATACAAAATGGAAACTACAATAATTTGTTACGTAACGGACAGATTTGTTACACATTTTAACGTTATTGTTGGACTGAAATAAAGTAAAATTTTGATGCTTTATTTCAAAAAGATTATATGCTTGGCATTTGTGATGCATATATATCAGAGTCAATCCTGTTTACCAAAGTCCTGTCAACATTTGGCTTTTCTGCAGATTTCTGACCATTGATTTCACCTCAATTTCATGAAACTTCACACAAGTATAAAATCTGCTGGATATCAATCTCAGGAGGCCATTGTGAAGGTCAAGATCATATGACCAAAAAAAATTCTGATTAAGAAGAACTAGATAATTGGCTAGTAGCAAGTGCATGGGACAAAAGGCTTTGAAGTCTGTTGAAATGAATGAAATATTTGTCTAGTTTCAAGGTCGCAGGGTTCAAATTTGTCAAACGTTTTAAAGACTTCTATCATAATATTTAGCCATTAGCATTCAGGGGATGAACAGCTATCAGTCAAGTTCATTGAATCAACAAATCAAAAACTCTGGGATTAATCAAATGTGTTGAAACAAGTATAGACTAGGGTCGTACTGTTTAGCCAGTAGCATGCAAAGATGAATGGCTAACAATTTATTTCAACAAATGACCTTGGTCATCTTTCAAGTTCATAGCTGGGTCGAATATCCCATTAGGTAAAGAGCTATGGAATTAAACCTGTAGATTTAGCTTGCTTGTCTGCTATCAACTTTTAGTTCAATTTGACATTGACTCACTTTGAAGGTCACAGATATGAAGTGAGTTTGCAAACAGCATTAAATCTGTCCAAGTTAAGACTGTGACTGTCTAGCTGAGTTAAGACTGTGACTGCCTAGCTGAGTTAAGACTGTCACTGCCTAGCTGAGTTAAGACTGTGACTGCCTAGCTGAGTTAAGACTGTGACTGCCTAGCTGAGTTAAGACTGTGACTGCCTAGCTGAGTTAAGACTGTGACTGCCTAGCTGAGTTAAGACTGTGACTGCCTAGCTGAGTTAAGACTGTGACTGCCTAGCTGAGTTAAGACTGTGACTGCCTAGCTGAGTTAAGACTGTGACTGCCTAGCTGAGTTAAGACTGTGACTGCCTAGCTGAGTTAAGACTGTGACTGCCTAGCTGAGTTAAGACTGTGACTGCCTAGCTGAGTTAAGACTGTGACTGCCTAGCTGAGTTAAGACTGTGACTGCCTAGCTGAGTTAAGACTGTGACTGCCTAGCTGAGTTAAGACTGTGACTGCCTAGCTGAGTTAAGACTGTGACTGCCTAGCTGAGTTAAGACTGTGACTGCCTAGCTGAGTTAAGACTGTGACTGCCTAGCTGAGTTAAGACTGTGACTGCCTAGCTGAGTTAAGACTGTGACTGCCTAGCTGAGTTAAGACTGTGACTGCCTAGCTGAGTTAAGACTGTGACTGCCTAGCTGAGTTAAGACTGTGACTGCCTAGCTGAGTTAAGACTGTGACTGCCTAGCTGAGTTAAGACTGTGACTGCCTAGCTGAGTTAAGACTGTGACTGCCTAGCTGAGTTAAGACTGTGACTGCCTAGCTGAGTTAAGACTGTGACTGCCTAGCTGAGTTAAGACTGTGACTGCCTAGCTGAGTTAAGACTGTGACTGCCTAGCTGAGTTAAGACTGTGACTGCCTAGCTGAGTTAAGACTGTGACTGCCTAGCTGAGTTAAGACTGTGACTGCCTAGCTGAGTTAAGACTGTGACTGCCTAGCTGAGTTCAGACTGACACAGCCTAGCTGAGTTCAGACTGACACGGCCTAGTTAGTTGAGTTAAGACTGTGACTGCCTAGCTGAGTTAAGACTGTGACTGCCTAGCTAAGTTAAGACTGTGGCTGCCTAGCTGAGTTAAGACTGTGGCTGCCTAGCTGAGTTTAGACTGACACTGCCTAGCTGAGTAACGACTGTCACTGCCTAGCTGAGTTAAGACTGTCCCTGCTTAGTTGAGTTAAGACTGTGACTGCCTAGCTGAGTTAAGACTGTCAATGCCTAGCTGAGTAAAGACTGACTGCATGCCTAGCTGAGTTAAGACTGTGACTGTCTAGCTGAGTTAAGACGGTGACTGCCTAGCTGAGTTAAGACTTTGACTGCCTAGCTGAGTTAAGACTGTCACTGCCTAGCTGAGTTAATACTGTGACTGCCTAGCTGAGTTACGACTGACACTGCCTAGCTGAGTTAAGACTGGCAATGCCTAGCTGAGTAAAGACTGTGACTGCCTAGCTGAGTAAAGACTGTCCCTGCCTAGCTGAGTTAAGACTGTCCCTGCCTAGCTGAGTTAAGACTGTCAATGCCTAGCTAAGTTAAGTCTGTGACTGCCTAGCTGAGTTAAGAATGTGACTGCCTAGCTGAGTTACGACTGACACTGCCTAGCTGAGTTAAGACTTTGACAGCCTAGCTGAGTTAAGACTGTCAATGCGTAGCTGAGTTCAGACTGACACGGCCTAGCTGAGTTAAGACTGAGAATGACTAGCTGAGTTAAGACTGTCACTTCCTAGCTGAGTTAAGATTGTGACTGCCTAGCTGAGTTAAGACGGTGACTGCCTAGCTTAGTTAAGACTTTGACTGCCTAGCTCAGTTAAGACTGTGACGGCCTAGCTGAGTTAAGACTGTGATTGCCTAGCTGAGTTAAGACTGTCAATTCCTAGCTGAGTTCAGACTGACACCGCCTAGCTGAGTTCAGACTGACAATGCCTAGCTGAGTACAGACTGTGACTGCCTAGGTGAGTTAAGACTGTGACTGCCTAGGTGAGTTATGACTGTGACTGCCTACTTGAGTTAATTAAGACTGTCAATGCCTAGCTAAGTTAAGTCTGTGACTGCCTAGCTGAGTTAAGAATGTGACTGCCTAGCTGAGTTACGACTGTGACTGCCTTGCTCATTTAAGACTGTGACTGCCTAGCTTCAGACTGACACGGCCTAGCTGAGTTAAGACTGAGAATGACTAGCTGAGTTAAGACTGTCACTGCGTAGCTGAGTTAAGACTGTCACTGCCTAGCTGAGTTAAGACTGTGACTGCCTAGCTGAGTTACGACTGTGACTGCCTAGCTCATTTAAGACTGTGACTGCCTAGCTGAGTTAAGACTGTCACTGCCTAGCTGAGTCAAGACTGTCACTGCCTAGCTAAGTTAAGACTGTGACTGCCTAGCTGAGTTAAGACGGTGACTGCCTAGCTGAGTTAAGACTTTGACTGCCTAGCTAAGTTAAGACTGTGGCTGCCTAGCTGAGTTAAGCCTGTGGCTGCCTAGCTGAGTTAAGACTGTGGCTGCCTAGCTGAGTTCAGACTGACACTGCCTAGCTGAGTAAAGACTGTCACTGCCTAGCTGAGTTAAGACTGTCACTGCCTAGCTGAGTTAAGACTGTGACTGCCTTTAAGCTGAGTTAAGACTGTGACTGCCCAGCTGAGTTACGACTGTCACTGCCTAGCTGAGTTAAGACTGTGACTGCCTAGCTGAGTTACGACTGTCACTGCCTAGCTGAGTTAAGACTGTCACTGCCTTTAAGCTGAGTTAAGACTGTCACTGCCTAGCCGAGTTAAAACTGTCACTGCCTAGCTGATCATGAGTGCCAGTGATTCAAGGGTGTTTATTCAGATGAATAAAGAATGTATCATTGAAAAAGATTCAAATGATTTTTAGACACTATCCAGTGTCTTTTAAGCACCAGAATTCTTTCCACTTCATGTTAGAATTCATTTCTTCTATATCGTGAAATTATGTCAGAATGATTAAAAACCAACTTGCTCACATTTCTGTGGGGCCGACGCAATGCATTATGCAGAAAACTGTCATTGGTTTCATGAATGAATTGTCGTGGTATACCTTTAATATTGAATGCTATGCATGTAAACACCTGAATTTGATATTACAGGTAGGTATTCCGTGTACCTGTTCACTCGTGTGCCTGCTATTAATGTCCGTGACAAGCCACCTTAATTGGTATATAAATATGGCCCTGGGAGTTGATCCTGTATTAAGTTTCAAGCATGAATCTGAATGAAAAAAATGTCCACATGCAGCGCACTGATACACATAAAAATATCCAAATAAGTTTGGTTGTTGAGACTCCCCTCTTTGAAGATTGTCTACAGGAGGCTGACAGCACACCATAGGGACTTGTGCTTCAAAATCGTCGTCTGAGGAGCAAGGCACAGCATGCATACCTATAATGTATGTCCTACAGTATGTCACTCTATGCAAGGAGATGAGAAATGCGATATATATTTTGACAGGGAAAACTTACCATCCTTCTCATATAAACAATCATTCGGGGGTGGAAATTTTACCAACTCAGTTTAGGTCCAAATGAAATCAAAAAATTTTCAGGTCCCTGTTAGTCGAGGAGAGGGACACAACATAGAGACTTGTACTACAGTGTGTCAGTCTGAGGAGTAGACACAACATAGAGACTTGTACTACAGTGTGTCAGTCTGAGGTGTAGACACAACATAGAGACTTGTACTACAGTGTGTCAGTCTGAGGTGTAGACACAACATAGAGACTTGTACTACAGTGTGTCAGTCTGAGGTGTAGACACAACATAGAGACTTGTACTACAGTGTGTCAGTCTGAGGTGTAGACACAACATAGAGACTTGTACTACAGTGTGTCAGTCTGAGGTGTAGACACAACATAGAGACTTGTACTACAGTGTGTCAGTCTGAGGTGTAGACACAACATAGAGACTTGTACTACAGTGTGTCAGTCTGAGGTGTAGACACAACATAGAGACTTGTACTACAGTGTGTCAGTCTGAGGTGTAGACACAACATAGAGACTTGTACTACAGTGTGTCAGTCTGAGGTGTAGACACAACATAGAGACTTGTACTACAGTGTGTCAGTCTGAGGTGTAGACACAACATAGAGACTTGTACTACAGTGTGTCAGTCTGAGGTGTAGACACAACATAGAGACTTGTACTACAGTGTGTCAGTCTGAGGTGTAGACACAACATAGAGACTTGTACTACAGTGTGTCAGTCTGAGGTGTAGACACAACATAGAGACTTGTACTACAGTGTGTCAGTCTGAGGTGTAGACACAACATAGAGACTTGTACTACAGTGTGTCAGTCTGAGGTGTAGACACAACATAGAGACTTGTACTACAGTGTGTCAGTCTGAGGTGTAGACACAACATAGAGACTTGTACTACAGTGTGTCAGTCTGAGGTGTAGACACAACATAGAGACTTGTACTACAGTGTGTCAGTCTGAGGTGTAGACACAACATAGAGACTTGTACTACAGTGTGTCAGTCTGAGGTGTAGACACAACATAGAGACTTGTACTACAGTGTGTCAGTCTGAGGTGTAGACACAACATAGAGACTTGTACTACAGTGTGTCAGTCTGAGGTGTAGACACAACATAGAGACTTGTACTACAGTGTGTCAGTCTGAGGTGTAGACACAACATAGAGACTTGTACTACAGTGTGTCAGTCTGAGGTGTAGACACAACATAGAGACTTGTACTACAGTGTGTCAGTCTGAGGTGTAGACACAACATAGAGACTTGTACTACAGTGTGTCAGTCTGAGGTGTAGACACAACATAGAGACTTGTACTACAGTGTGTCAGTCTGAGGTGTAGACACAACATAGAGACTTGTACTACAGTGTGTCAGTCTGAGGTGTAGACACAACATAGAGACTTGTACTACAGTGTGTCAGTCTGAGGTGTAGACACAACATAGAGACTTGTACTACAGTGTGTCAGTCTGAGGTGTAGACACAACATAGAGACTTGTACTACAGTGTGTCAGTCTGAGGTGTAGACACAACATAGAGACTTGTACTACAGTGTGTCAGTCTGAGGTGTAGACACAACATAGAGACTTGTACTACAGTGTGTCAGTCTGAGGTGTAGACACAACATAGAGACTTGTACTACAGTGTGTCAGTCTGAGGTGTAGACACAACATAGAGACTTGTACTACAGTGTGTCAGTCTGAGGTGTAGACACAACATAGAGACTTGTACTACAGTGTGTCAGTCTGAGGTGTAGACACAACATAGAGACTTGTACTACAGTGTGTCAGTCTGAGGTGTAGACACAACATAGAGACTTGTACTACAGTGTGTCAGTCTGAGGTGTAGACACAACATAGAGACTTGTACTACAGTGTGTCAGTCTGAGGTGTAGACACAACATAGAGACTTGTACTACAGTGTGTCAGTCTGAGGTGTAGACACAACATAGAGACTTGTACTACAGTGTGTCAGTCTGAGGTGTAGACACAACATAGAGACTTGTACTACAGTGTGTCAGTCTGAGGTGTAGACACAACATAGAGACTTGTACTACAGTGTGTCAGTCTGAGGTGTAGACACAACATAGAGACTTGTACTACAGTGTGTCAGTCTGAGGTGTAGACACAACATAGAGACTTGTACTACAGTGTGTCAGTCTGAGGTGTAGACACAACATAGAGACTTGTACTACAGTGTGTCAGTCTGAGGTGTAGACACAACATAGAGACTTGTACTACAGTGTGTCAGTCTGAGGTGTAGACACAACATAGAGACTTGTACTACAGTGTGTCAGTCTGAGGTGTAGACACAACATAGAGACTTGTACTACAGTGTTTCAGTCTGAGGAGTAGACACAACACAGATACTTGTACTTCAGTATATCAGTCTGAGGAGTAGACACAACATGGAGACCTGTACTACAGTGTGTCAGTCTGAGGTGTAGACACAACATAGAGCCTTGTACTACAGTGTGTCTGTCTGAGGTATGGACACAACACAGAGACTTGTACTACAGTGTGTCAGTCTGAGGAGAAGACACAACATAGAGACTTGTACTACAGTGTGTCTGTCTGAGGTATGTACACAACACAGAGACTTGTACTACAGTGTGTCAGTCTGAGGTTTAGACACAACATAGAGACTTGTACTACAGTGTGTCAGTCTGAGGTGTATACACAACATAGAGACTTGTACTTCAGTGTGTCAGTCTGAGGAGTAGACACAACACAGATACTTGTACTACAGTATGTCAGTCTGAGGAGTAGGCACAACACAGATACTTGTACGACAGTGTTTCAGTCTGAGGTGTAGACACAACATAGAGAATTGTACTACAGTGTGTCAGTCTGAGGTGTAGACAGAACATAGAGACTTGTACTAGAGTGTGTCAGTCTGAGGTGTAGACACAACACAGATACTTGTACTACAGTATGTCAGTCTGAGGAGTAGGCACAACACAGATACTTGTACTACAGTGTTTCAGACTGAGGTGTAGACACAACATAGAGAATTGTACTACAGTGTGTCAGTCTGAGGTGTAGACAAAACATAGAGACTTGTACTACAGTGTGTCAGTCTGAGGTATAGACAGAACATAGAGACTTGTACTACAGTGTGTCAGTCTGAGGGGTAGACACAACACAGATACTTGTACTACAGTGTGTCAGTCTGGGGAGTAGACACAACACAGATACTTGTACTACAGTGTGTCAGTCTGAGGAGTAGACACAACATAGAGAATTGTACTACAGTGTGTCAGTCTGAGGTGTAGACACAAAATAGATACTTGTACTACAGTGTGTCAGTCTGAGGTGTAGACAAAACATAGAGACTTGTACTACAGTGTGTCAGTCTGAGGGGTAGACACAACACAGATACTTGTACTACAGTGTGTCAGTCTGGGGAGTAGACACAACACAGATACTTGTACTACAGTGTGTCAGTCTGGGGAGTAGACACAACACAGATACTTGTACTACAGTGTGTCAGTCTGGGGAGTAGACACAACACAGATACTTGTACTACAGTATGTCAGTCTGAGGAGTAGGCACAACACAGATACTTGTACTACAGTGTTTCAGTCTGAGGTGTAGACACAAAATAGAGAATTGTACTACAGTGTGTCAGTCTGAGGTGTAGACAAAACATAGAGACTTGTACTACAGTGTGTCAGTCTGAGGAGAAGACACAACATAGAGACTTGTACTACAGTGTGTCTGTCTGAGGAGTAGGCAGAACACAGATACTTGTACTACAGTGTTTCAGTCTGAGGTGTAGACACAACATAGAGAATTGTACTACAGTGTGTCAGTCTGAGGTGTAGACACAACACAGATACTTGTACTAGAGTGTGTCAGTCTGAGGGGTAGACACAACATAGAGAATTGTACTACAGTGTGTCAGTCTGAGAAGTAGACACAACATAGAGACTTGTACTACAGTGTGTCAGTCTGAGGTGTAGACACAACACAAATACTTGTACTACAGTATGTCAGTCTGAGGTGTAGACACAACACAAATACTTGTACTAGAGTGTGTCAGTCTGAGGTGTAGACACAACACAAATACTTGTACTACAGTGAGTCTCTGAGTGCAGTTTGGATGCCTATTCTTTTATTTCAATCTTTCGATTATTTACATATTATTTTACACAGACTTTGATGTTGGAGACTTTTGAAATGCTAGACAGCTGTATTTATATACTCTAATATATATTAGATATATAATACCTATCTATTCCCTGCTTTTGTTTCAACTGTATCATGAGGCGACGTGTTCTCAGATCTGAATCATTTGTCAACCTTCTAAAGTGTCTCAGTAGCCTTTTGGCAATCGCATACTATTGTCACATGAACCCTAGTAGGCCTACTTTTAAATAAATTTGAACTTGACCCAATTTGAAAGTCACACACATGTGATGTGGTCAGTTTGAATAATATGTAAACAAATATTTTTTAATCCATTTACACATTGTTAATCCAGGAGTTAGGAAGGCTTTCTAATTGGTTGTGAATAAGGTCAAGGTCACTGTTACTGAAAATAGAATTTTTCAGAACCTAGCTAACCTTGAGGTGAAAGTGCCAATTATACATGCAGTGAAAATCATTTATATGTTATGACAAATGTTGTTTAGGGTTTTTAGCTCACCTGGCCCAAAAGGCCAGGTGAGCTTATGGCATGGTGCAGCGTCCGTCGTCCATCCGGCATCAACTTTTTACTTTAAACAACTTCTTCTGAATAACCAAGAGGCCCAGGTTGATGATATGTGGCCAGTAGCATGCTAGGATGAAGGGCTACCAAGTTTGTTCAAATGAATGACATTGACCCACTTTCTAGGTCACAGGGGTCAGATGTGTTAAAATCTTCAAACAACTTTTTCTCAATAACCAAAAGGCCCAGGGTACTGATATTGGGCCTGTAGCATGCTGGGATGAAGGGATTACATGTCTGACAGCTCTCTTGTTCAATACCTTAATTCATTCATTCATACTTTTTTATGCTCTTGTCTCAGAACATAATGATTTCAATCACATTTAATGGGGATCAAACTTGTTCAGCTAAGCACTGAGACTTTATCCAATAATTTCATGTTAATTTCTTTCCAATGGTGGTAATTTCAGTGTACATGCATTTCTTCTTGTTGATTTCAGATTACAGACTTGCTCATATTATCCTTGTAAATAGTGAAGGCCGTTTCATCTCCCATTGGACAAGTGATTCTCATCGCCTTCATCTAGCGGACCGTCATCGTCGTAGCGTGGAACTAGACAATCATTTATACCTCAACATCACATCGGGCAACGAAACCTTTCATCTAAAACTATATCCCAATTCTCATTTATTGGCCCCCGGGTTCAAAGTCTATCTTCGACATGGAAGTAACGTCACAAGCTCCATGGAAACGGAAAGTTCTTTGCACACAGATGATTGTATGTATAGAGGGGACGTCACCTCCCATTCTTCAACAGCGGCTGTGGCTCTCTGCCGCGGGGTGGTAAGTACAAATCAAATGTGGTATGAATATCTTAGAATGTCAATTGTTGTCTCAGCAGCAATGAAAAAATTCATGATAAAATGGATGACGGGCAGTTGCCAAGTGGTTTAAGGCATCAGATTTTCTGCTACCACTAGACCTCCACCCCATGGTCTTGGGTTCAAGGCCTACATGGGGTAGTCGCCAGGTACTGGCCATAGCACTCCAGTTTTCCTCCACCATCAAAACTTGGCACGTCCTGAAATGACCATAATGGTATGTAAAACACAAACGAACGAAACCAAAAGAACCTTTTTAGGTTCAATGAAGACATGAAGATTACTTTTAACCATTCATGTTCACAGAAATCTCGGTAAGTTATGGTAATTGCTATATAAGATCTCATAAAAAATTAATGAGTTACTTACAGGGTCTTATTTAATAAAGATCTGTATATCTGAAAAAATAAATCATCTTTATAACAAATTTGGAACACAGTTGAACATCTGGCAATAATGTGGCCGTAATTATCTTGATGACAACGATCATGTGGGTTAAACACTTACGGGTGACAACGTTATTGTACTTTTCCAATATATATATATATTGACATCACCGGTAGATTTTAAAGGGATTATATTCCTCTTATTTATCTACTTGTGAAAATTTCACCTAAAGGAAGGAATTACAACATTGAATTTATAATTCTTTCTGACAAAGTTTCATATAATCACTGATTTGTAAAAAAAAAAAAAAAAAAAAAAAAAAAAAAAAGAAGGCTCCAGTAAATGAACACATAAACATCTTTTGCACTAAATAACTCATATCTTGCGACATCTGTCTGAATCGCTTTAAAGACTTTCTGGCAAAACATCATGACTAATAACACCAGCTGAAATATGAATTTCTTTCCACAGATCAAAATGGTAATCACCAGAATAATTTAGAAATGATTATCAATGAGAGTTCTCTAGAGCATGCTATAAATCAATTTTACCTAAGAATGCCATTAAACACTTTTGACAAATAAAGTCGGAAGTGAACAGGAAATGCTTCGCTACACCTGACTGATATTCACGGAGGAATTTGTCATAGAGTTTAGGGCTAAATATTGTCATGAATGTCAGTTTCAAATGAATATAAAATTGAAGGTAATAACTTTAGTAAAATGCTTTATCAGTAAAAATCAAAACATATAACAACTTGACTTTGAAAGTGATAATATTTCGACATATTTATGTAAATCATAATATACAGGAAAACTTTGATATTATGCCGATCTGGTTTCAGTTGCCTACTTGCTAATCACCAACATATTTCAGAGTTTCTTTTCCTTTACGATGCCTTTATAAACAAGGCCTTGATAACTTACTGAACTTCTTTATAATGCCAAAATGTCACTGGACAAACTTCTTTATAATGCCACAATGTCAATGGACAAACTTCTTTATATTGCCAAAATGTCACTGGATAAACTCCTTTATAATGCCAAAATATCACTGCACAAACAATCTCCTTTATAATGCCAAAATGTGACTAGGCAACCTTATCTATAATGTCCAAATGTCACTAAACAAACGCCTTTATATTGCCAAAATGTCACTGGACAACCTCCTTTATAATGCCAAAATGTCACCAGACAGACTTATTTATAATGCCAAAATGTCACTAGGCAAACTTATCTATAATGTCCAGATGTCACTAAACAAACTCCTTTATATTGCCAAAATGTCACTGGACAAACTCCTTTATAATGCCAAAATATCACTGGACAAACAATCTCCTTTATAATGCCAAAATGTCACTAGGCAAACTTATTTATAATGTCCAAATGTCACTAAACAAACTCCTTTATATTGCCAAAATGTCACTGGACAAACTCCTTTATAATGCCAAAATGTCACTGGACAAACTCTTTTATAATGCCAAAATGTCACTGGACAAACTCCTTTATAATGCTAAATTGCCACTGGACAAACTTATTGATAATGCCAAAATGTCAATGGACAAACTTCTTTATAATGCCAAAATGTCAGTGGACAAACTTCTTTATAATGCCAAAATGTCAATGGACAAACTCCTTTATAATGCCAAAATGTCACTGGACAAACTTATTTATAATGCCAAAATGTCACTAGACAGACTTATTTATAATGCCAAAATGTCAATGGACAAACTTCTTTATAATGCCAAAATGTCACTGGACAAACTTCTTTTTAATGCCAAAATGTCACTGGACAAACTTATTTATAATGCCAAAATGTCACTGGACAAACTCCTTTATAATGCCAAAATTTCTATGGAAAAACTCCTTTATAATGCCAAAATGTCACTGGACAAACTTATTCATAATGCCAAAATGTCAATGGACAAACTTCTTTATAATGCCAAAATGCCAAAATGTCACTGGACAAACTTCTTTTTAATGCCAAAATGTCACTGGACAAACTTATTTATAATGCCAAAATGTAACAGGACAAATTCCTTTATAATGTCAAAATGTCACTAGGCAAACTTTTTTATAATGCCAAAATGTCACTGGACAGACTTATTTATAATTTCAAAATGTTACTGGTCAAACAGGAGAAATTGACAGGCTAGAGAAATTTAGTTACCATGTACAGTTACCTTATCACTGATTAGGCCAACTTTTGGGGAAATTTAGTTTAGAGAACCCAGTTATGTCTACAGAGTGAAATCTGTACCTAAAACTCTTTAACACCAAGGTTCAAATGCTTTTATTGATGCTTGTATTTTTTAAAATTTTATGTTTAACTTTAACATTACTTCCTTTAGAATGTGTTGAGGGTCTAATACTGTATTTGTTCCTTTTATTCATAATGCTGTCCCCAACTCTGCTCAAATTATCATAAAACTGAAATTTTGTAATAAAAGTAAATTTTGCTTCAATTTATTTATGGAACACATGCTATGACAGACAACTTACAGGTTAAAATTAGAATAAATAAAATGTATTTCTTTATGATCATTCAAAATTGTGACATGTATGAAAAACATAAGATTGATCCAATCTACTTTCAAACCGAAAATATACCAGATTTTTGTTTGTTTTGAAACTAATTTATTTTGTCGAATATGACATTATGATAAATATGAAATGTATGTTTGAAATATCTTTATCAATAGTCCATATCTGCATCCAGTAAATCAACTCTTCAAGGTCGGGTATATTATTAGCTCACCTGGCACGAAGTGCCAAGTGAGCTTATGCCGTGGTGCGGCGTCTGTCGTCCGTCCGTCGTCCGTCCGTCCGTCTGTCCGTCGTCCGGCGTCAATATTTTACTTTAAACGACTTCTTCTTAATAACCGAAAGGCCTAGGGTGATGATATTTGGCCAGAAGCAAACTGGGATGAAGGGCTACCAAGTTTGTTCAAATAAATGACCTTCATCTATTTTCAAGGTCACAGGGGTCAAATATGATAAAAACTTTAAACAACTTCTTCTCAATAACCAAACTGCCCAGGGAGATGATATTTGGTCAGTAGCATGCTAGG